>NC_044990.1:4157195-4158078 GCF_008728515.1 Papio anubis | reverse complement strand
TTGTAATGGGACTGTTAAAGAATGTTACTCTTTCCAGTCGGGTGATTCCTACTGACTGGGACGCTCTTACTTGAGCTTGTCTAACTCCTGCTCAGTTCTTACAGTTTAAAACTTGGTGGGCAGATGAAGCTTCCATTCAGGCTGCTCATAATGCCCAGGCCCAACCTCAAATTAATATAACTGCAGACCAACTTTTGGGGGTTGGCAGCTGGGCTGGTTTAGATGCACAACTGGTCATGCAGGATGAGGCCATATAACAGCTTAGAGGAGTGTGCATTAGAGCTTGGGAAAAAATCACTTCAGGTGGGGAAAAATACCCTTCCTTTAGTGCTATAAAACAGGGACAGAGAGAACCGTATGTTGATTTTATAGATCGGTTACAGGAGTCTCTTAAAAAGGTGATGCAGATTTGGCTGCTCAGGATATAGTGTTGCAGTTATTAGCTTTCAACAATGCTAATCCCGATTGCCAGGCTGCTCTGTGACCTATCAGAGGGAAAGCACATTCAGTTGATTATATCAAGGCCTGTGATGATATCGGAGGTAATCTGCATAAAGCTACCTTGTTGGCACAGGCAATGGCAGGACTGAGAGTGGATAAAGGAAATACTCCATTTCCTGAGCTTGTTTTAGCTGTGGGAAGCATGGTCATACTAAAAAAGAACGCAGAAAAAATCAGCGAGTCAGGCCACCAGATAGGGGAAAAAAGAAAACTGCTGATCCTGAAATATGTCCAAAATGTAAAAAAGGAAAACACTGGGCTAGTCAGTGTCACTCTAAGTTTGATAAAGAAAGGAACCCGATTTTGGGAAACGCCATGAAGGGCCCATCCCGGGACCCATTCTAAACCAGGGCATTTCCAGCTCAGGCCATTCCCTCACCCC
>NC_044990.1:4156212-4157095 GCF_008728515.1 Papio anubis | reverse complement strand
TTGTAATGGGACTGTTAAAGAATGTTACTCTTTCCAGTCGGGTGATTCCTACTGACTGGGACGCTCTTACTTGAGCTTGTCTAACTCCTGCTCAGTTCTTACAGTTTAAAACTTGGTGGGCAGATGAAGCTTCCATTCAGGCTGCTCATAATGCCCAGGCCCAACCTCAAATTAATATAACTGCAGACCAACTTTTGGGGGTTGGCAGCTGGGCTGGTTTAGATGCACAACTGGTCATGCAGGATGAGGCCATATAACAGCTTAGAGGAGTGTGCATTAGAGCTTGGGAAAAAATCACTTCAGGTGGGGAAAAATACCCTTCCTTTAGTGCTATAAAACAGGGACAGAGAGAACCGTATGTTGATTTTATAGATCGGTTACAGGAGTCTCTTAAAAAGGTGATGCAGATTTGGCTGCTCAGGATATAGTGTTGCAGTTATTAGCTTTCAACAATGCTAATCCCGATTGCCAGGCTGCTCTGTGACCTATCAGAGGGAAAGCACATTCAGTTGATTATATCAAGGCCTGTGATGATATCGGAGGTAATCTGCATAAAGCTACCTTGTTGGCACAGGCAATGGCAGGACTGAGAGTGGATAAAGGAAATACTCCATTTCCTGAGCTTGTTTTAGCTGTGGGAAGCATGGTCATACTAAAAAAGAACGCAGAAAAAATCAGCGAGTCAGGCCACCAGATAGGGGAAAAAAGAAAACTGCTGATCCTGAAATATGTCCAAAATGTAAAAAAGGAAAACACTGGGCTAGTCAGTGTCACTCTAAGTTTGATAAAGAAAGGAACCCGATTTTGGGAAACGCCATGAAGGGCCCATCCCGGGACCCATTCTAAACCAGGGCATTTCCAGCTCAGGCCATTCCCTCACCCC